>NC_041338.1:11293804-11313804 GCF_004354835.1 Perca flavescens | reverse complement strand
AAGTTTAGCTGAACCTTTTAAGGTAAACAAAGATAATGCGGGCGCTCAAATATCTCAGCACAGACAAAATGTGTTATGTGTTTACTATATGTCTTATTATAAAGCTGCTACGCCTCCTGTCATCTATGGACGCACAAAGTTGAAGTATTCCTCTGCCTTGAAAGTTTATGAGGTAATGTTGGACGCTGACCTGAATGACTCCTGGGTACCATTGTCTCAACTTACATAGCATGAGTTCATAAGATTGAAATTCCACAACACTTACCAGTTGGTTATCCTGACAACGAGTAATGTGCGTGTAAATGAGACACGACAAAGGAAAATAAGACCTCTATTTGTATGTGTATCTCCCACACAGATGCAGGGCCAGTCTCCACCAGCTCCAATAAGATTTACCAAGAAGTCAGGGGCTGTGGATGAGGGTGATGAAGGAGAGGAGCAGGAAGAAGATGGAGGAGGCGGAGGAGGAGGAGGAGGAGGAGGAGGAGGAGGACAGGACATCATGGACCTACTGCCCAGAACAGATATTGGGTAACCAAACAGTCAACCTGCACAGATAAAACAAGGTTAAACTTCGATAAATGGCGCTTTCAGCCGGAGGTCTCTGTTTACCCTTCGGCAAAACTCTGCTGGGTGGCTCGCTTCAGCCAGTTGAAAATCAGCAACTTTTTTATTTCTCTTTAGCGTTTAGCTTAGTGCAGGGTCATTGCTACCATATGCAACACTGGCTTGGCTGCGTCATCCTCCCTCCACCCTCTCGTCCAAAAATCGTCATGTCTGGTTTAAAAAAAAAAAAAAACAAGACGGCCAACTTGTCAAACTCAAGGCTTCAAAATGGTTGTCCACAAAACAATGGGTGACGTCACTGATACTACATTTATTATTTTAGTCTATGGTGACGCCACTATTAGTACACTTGCACCTAAGATAGTTACGCATAAAAACATTTCAACAAAGAAAATCATTAGTAACGTGGTTCTCAATTGCTCGGTGCTTATTTAAGCTGGACCATTACAATAACTAAGTTTATTATACCGTTTATACTACTCACCGAGTATATGAACATTAACATTTTCTGTTTGTTTTACTCAAGTTGGAAGACAGTTTATTTTGCTTGCTGTTACATTCACTCTGAAATATAGTTCCTGTTTTCACTCCCTCTTGTTTGTCTCTCTTCCTTCCTGTCTTTTAGTGACAAGATTACATCTGATCTGGTGTCTAAAATTGGGGATAAGAACTGGAAAATCAGGAAGGAGGGTCTGGACGAGGCTGCAGCCATCATCTCAGAGGCCAAGTTCATTACAGCCAACATCGGAGACCTGCCTATGGCCCTGAAAGGACGACTCAGCGACTCCAACAAGATCCTGGTTAGTAAGAGAGCAGAGGCCTGTACTATGAAGCAAGATCAACGTGGCCTGGATTTATTCCAGTTAACTGGCTTCACTAACCCTAACAACAGCTTTCCCGCATAACCTGTGTCACGACGGTGGTTAACAACTAGTTCAAACAAACTTGGGTTTCCCAACCCAGCAACGTGCACGTTCACATAAAAGAGGCGGTGTTTGCACAGCATGACCAATCGCAAATCTCTACCAGTTTGCTCTTCTTATTTTACATAAGAAGAGCAAACTATGATTCTACATAAATATGAAGAACACAGACACGGTTTTACAGGCAAAACACAACACCGTCGCTGCTTCCTAAAACAGGATAGAAAGCTGGAAAAGAAATAGCCGGCGCTGTAAATCACAACGCTTATCAATAGCGCTTCCCCATAAGTCAGGCACAAGATCAGACCATAATTACGCTTGTGCTTTCCATAAACTGTCATTGCTTTAGGCTATTTCAGTTGCAACCCTGGCAGTGGGAAGCGATCGTGCAATTGAGCAAATAAAAAAATATAAAAACATAATTCAAACCGATGTGCACATTGGCAACACACGGCTCAAGAAGCCGACAAATACCCTATATGTAATTCCCTCCGCTGAAAATGTCTTTCATAAAAATATCAATTGGGGAATGTTAACAGGGTTGTATGTCTCTAAGTGTTGACTAAAAAAATAATTCCAAACCACGTGCGTGTGTCTTAGCTGCGCTCTCTGTCAACATGCAGAGAGGACGGATAAGCTTGCGCTTACGTGCTCTCAGGTACCAAAATTTGGCACTGTTTGGTTTTACGTGAGCCAATTCCGACGTGATTCGGTCGGTACCGGTAAAAGTACAGGGTTTGGTACCCAACACTAACAACAACTGACATTATATTGACATTTCTGTAAACCTATATTACTTTTTGCTTTATCTTATCCTATTTGAAATGATTTTGCTACATATAAATGCTACATTGTCAAACTTTTGTTTAGAGAACCGCAAAGTTGAAAGTAGCAAAATAGCAGCGCTTTGAATTGGCAAGTCAAATTTGGAGCAAAGCCAAAGTGATTGTGGTGGTTTTACTCTACAGAAGGATTTAAGAACTACTTTTCACAGTAATAGGATATTAAAATGTAATTTAAAAATGACCATTATGTTTGTGCTTTCCAGGTCCAGCAGGCCCTGACTCTCCTGCAGCAGTTGTCTACAGCCATGGGACCTGGACTCAAGCAGCATGTTAAAGCACTTGGAATCCCTATTGTCACTGTACTGGGAGACAGCAAGGTACTGGGCACATACACTTACATCAGAAACCCAAACACCCCACAGTAGGGCTGGGCGATATAGAGAAAATCAAATATCACGATATTTTTGACCAAATACCTCTATATATACCGGAACGATATTGTAGTGTTGACTATTGGTGCTTTCACAAAATATTTACACAATGAGATTTTTTTATAAATAATCATCAGCAATGTGGATATAATGACTAAGTTGGTAAAGGTAAATAATGGAATGTTTACAACAGTCTGGTAAGTTCAGAAAATGACATCACTTTACTGTAATGCAGCTGTAAAAGACAACACTTATGTCATATCACCATATTACAATATCCAAAATCTAAGACGATATCTAGTCTCGTATCACAATATTGATATAATATCGATATATTGCCCAGCTCTAACCCACAGTAACACACACGTGTTTCCACGTTCAACAGCAATTGCAATGTAGTATCTGCATCGAGCCCTTAACACCGAAATGAGCCCTTACAGCACTACAAACACCTTTTTTAATCATTTTTAAAATACTTTGCGCCAATCATTTCATGAAGTTACAGGAAAGTTTCAAATTGAGTTTGAAGAAAGAAACACGAAGATCCAAAAACCAGTGTGTGCGGGGGCACTAATTATGGCAGAACACTAAATGAAAGCAATTTTACACTTACAAATGAGAAATCTACGGCACAGGTAGAGCATATGGATACAGAATAAAGGAAGATGTCCATCTTAAAAAGTGTAATAACTATTGCATATTATATGCATTTTGAAAATGTACATACTGTATATGTTGAAAAGAGTACAATAAATCTGAAGAGGCGAGAGATGATGGAAACATATTGCTGTGGAGACACTGTCATGTCCCTGACTGTGTGGTGATGATGGACATGCTTCTCTGTTCCTCTGCAGCCTAATGTAAGGGCGGCTGCCATGACCACTCTCCAGGCCTGGGTGGAGCAGACTGGGATGAAGGAGTGGCTGGAAGGAGAAGACTTGTCAGAGGAGCTCAAAAAAGAGAATCCTTTCCTAAGACAGGAGGTACACAGAGATACATATACTCTTCACGGTCTTGTTCGTGGTGGAAAATGTGGTCATTCCTGAAAAGAGCCATACACATTCCTGAGCAAAATCATAGTACACACAATGCAAATCAGAGACGCGTGTTTTCCCATAACACTCTCTTCATCACACAGCTTCTAGGCTGGTTAGCAGAGAAGCTGCCAACCCTGAGGACAGTCCCTGGGGACCTGATGCTGTGTGTCCCTCATCTCTACGCCTGTCTGGAGGACAGAAACGGAGATGTGAGGAAGAAAGCTCAGGATGCCCTGCCTACCTTCATGATGCACCTGGGCTACGACAAGATGGAAAAGGCGGCTGGGAAACTCAAAGTACTGAACCGATTTTTACATTGTGCTTTTGGCTAGCAAAGAGCACATACATTTTAATAGATATTTTCAATGCCTGACCCCAGGCAGTGATTCATAGCGGACTCTTGTCTGCAATAATTAATGTCTCTCTCCCCATCTCCCTGCAGTCTGCCTCTAAGGATCAGGTGTTAGCTATGTTGGAAAAGGCCAGAGCTGTGATGCCAGCTAAACCCGCTGCTCCGGCCAAAACTGGAGGGGGAAAAGGCTCTGCAGAGCCAAGCAGAGCTGCTTCAGGTTCGTATGACTTTAGAATGATTGATTTTTAGACAAATTATTACAACCACTCTTACCCATTAAGGCAGATGTGCTACTGTGTGGTAGTTTTACACATACTATAAAGTGGGGCTGGGTCTGATGTCTAATGAAATTTTGGATCTGGTTCCCATTTGGCAGAATAACTGTAATCGCTAAACTTCAACAAAACCCATCCTTTAATCTGATCTTTTCAAATTAAAAATAGCCAGGTCAGTGTACAAAGCATTCAGGTTAAATTCGCAAGTGTCTTATATTCAGCTGCTGGTGACTAACTGTAGCTTTATTCATGGCTTATCCTGTTCACATGGGCAAACCTCTGTACACCAAATTGCACCTGTTGGTATAGCCAGTGCCTTGCATCGTAGCTTAGTGTGTGAATAGGTGAATGAGAGCCAAGTTGTAAAGCGCCATATATAACTGCAGCCATTTACAATGCAAAAAATAATGCAAATGTAGTAAGTGTGATGTTTTGATAATCTCCTCAGTAATTATATGAATATATTGTATTCATACACAAAATTTGACACATGCATCTCATCTCCTCTGCAGCCTCCAGGCAGCCAGCTAGTGAGGACTTTGTTGACAACAAACCTGACGTTAAGAAGGTCCGGGGAGGAGTGGCCGGAAAGAAGGTAGGTCTTTCTGGATCAACAAATGGCCGTCTAGCCAAAGTAGAACTGGATTTAGGGTGTGATCAGACCAGATTTTGCTCCCCATTTACTTCAACAATGAAAGGAGAAAGACTTACTCAGTTTTGGAAGTCCAGTCTGACCCCAGAGTATATGTACTATTTTATTTTTTTTTGGGAAATAGTCACACATTCACCATTTGCACTTCCGTTGATGACACTGTAAGTGGTTGTGCATATTAGACATGAACATTTTACATTATTTTTCTTTCTTTTTTTATTTTTTTTTTGTCTATGAGCACCATTTGGTCATCTCATGACCGTGAAATTAAAATATCATGTGGTTTTTCTACTCAACCAGCCTCCCTCCCCTCCCGAGGAACCTGCCCCTTCCTCCAAGGACAAGGACAGTATTGCTAGTAAAAAGCTCCCCAGCAAAGGGAAGGCTGCTGCTAGCAGTCAACAGGTAGATGTGTTGCAGGTGTCCTTGTAATGAAACGCAGTTCAGAATGTCTTTACATTTCATCTCTACATGCTGCTACTTATTAAAGCCAGCTGTGGGCTCTAGAGTACACAAGTAGCGCAGCCGTGGTCAGAGTTTCTCAGCGGACACTTGTTAGCCTGACAGATGTTAAACCCTGTCCAGCTTCTCTCTGCCTTGACCCAGTCGGATCTTGGCTCAGTCTAATCCTGTGTCTCTCTAATCACTAATACTGTCACTGAACATGTACAACTGTTTAATCAATGCACATAGGCTTGCAGTTGTTGGGTGCAATTGGAGCCTAAATCTGTTTTCTTAAGGCTTTTAACATTTAAAAATGTGCTGAAAAATGAGAAGTCAAAAAGTACATGCATGCCATGCTTACAAAAATGAAGCGCAAAGCGAGAGGTCACTTGAAGGTTTCCACTGCACGAATGTGTGTTTCTGAATGTGTGTCTTGTGTTTGGGAATGGTGTCACGTCAGTGTTTCCGCACTCTGTTTTGTGTTAACCTGCACTGAGATCTTTTCAGCATAACGCCCCTTTGTCTCCGGTTTCAACTCTGTCTGTCACCTACACGCACTTATTATTATTATTATTATTATTATTATTATTATAATATCCAAATAAGACACAAAAAGCCCATGAGTAAACCTTATTACACACAATCCTAAGTACGGTACACATCCATGGACAGAGCACATTGGTTCACTCACTCTCCCTCACACTGTGATGTTGCCTCCCTCTCAGGGTGCAGCTGGCAAGAAGCCTGCAGCCAAAAGCCAGAAGGATGATGAAGATAGGTCCGGGCCAATCTTCATCCTCATCGCCAATGCTAAGGAACAGAGGGTCAAGGACGAGAAGCAACTCAAGGTATCTGACTGGCTGAAAAACATGTCAGGATGATGATCCCAGTGGCTCAGTATATCTGAGAGGTTAACTGGAACTGGAGTAGACATAATTTGTTCCTTTGGGTATTAGCTTATTGTTAATGCTGTAACATAGTTTTTACTCTGCTAACTAACAGGAAAACAATCCATTATGGTAAAGGGAAATACTGATTAAATGAAACCACACAAAAGTCTTTGGCCACAGCTTGTATTACCATACTTATTGCCGGTATTCAACCAACTTTGTTATCACAGTAATGTTGGTTGTATGTGATCTAGCTTTCCATCTATCTTACCAGTGCCCAGACCTCTCTACTCAGGCCAGGCCAGCAGAACAACCACCAAATGACGCGTATAACGCAAAACGTGTTGCTTGAATTACAGACTGCACTTTCGCATACGGACACAAAGAGTATGAAAGCGGATCGAGAGAGACAGCCGCCCCTCTCTCTCTTTCTTAAACTCAGACCGAACCCAAAATAAAATGTAAAACTAGACAGTGCTGATACAAACGAATATAAACCAAGATTCACTTACTGTATTATTTCTTGCCTAAAATGTTTTCAGAAACATATTTTAGTGTACGGTTTGCCTGAAATAGGATAGGTTGTAAACAGGAAGTGGGCGCCATAGTGTTTCCTGTATTGAGAAAACCGAGGCTGTTACTGCACTGTCTATTTCTTGCCTAAAATGCTTTCAGAAACCGATTTCAGCTTAGCGTGTAACTGTCATACACAATTGTGTGTTACCAGCTGGCAGGCATTCTCTCGATACAGACGAGCTTGACATGCTTCATTATGTCACCCACCATCGGGATACCCTTTTAAGCCAAAGGGAATATCACGGCCCCTTTTCTGTTTTTCTCTATTCGTGTAGCTTCAATTGTTTGCCCATTTTCCTGCATAGACAGCCCAGTTATATAAAAATGTGAAAGGACTCTCTTCCCAGCAGTAGAATACTTCTTTAACAAGGCACAGTCAATACACAGTGTGCACTGAAAAATCTACATATTACACTATTGTGCTCAGAAAAATTTGTCTTTCTCCTGACAGAACCATATGCACTCACTTGCCAGTTTATTTGGTATACTTAGCTTTAACCAATACAAAATCCCTGCAATAAATCCTACCTTCATGAAGTTCTTGATCTGTTTTTAGAGAGCAGTTGATTCGACTTCATGGTCATTTTGGAGAGTGTAGTGTAGTTTTGTGGTGCTGTTGAATTGTTAGAGTGAGAGGTGTTCCTATATTTAGTTCACCTTTTAATGAAGTGACATGTTTTGGTCACATGGGCATCTGCACTGGTGCTGAATGTTAGCAAAGTCCGCTAAAGTACTTTTTAACCAGACATCAGTACAAACTCCTCTACTGCCGGTTCAGTGTGACTGACTCCTCAGCTGATTGAGAGGTGAGCAGAAACCTGGCATGTAGGATGCTTTAGGAGTTTAGTGTGAGGCGGGTGCTCTGCAGCTGTAACTGGGCGGTGGCCATTAATAATATATTTCTCATAATTGTTGGTAATGTGTATTGATGAGAAATAAATCAGTAATAATGTTGGGTGTTATTAAAATACAAAATATCTATCAATTAACAAGAAAACAGGAACCCCAATCATACCACAAATTACCAACCCAGTGTGGATTTGACAGTAGGCACGCCCCCTTCCTGGAAAGTCAAAAAGTCGTCCTAAATTGGGAACTTGGTCGACTTACTGAAGTTTTCTATTAGGGCTGCACAATATATTGTGTTTTTTATTTTATTTTATTTTTTTTATCGTAATAGCAATATCAACTATGACTATATGTCGCGAAAGGCTGCGACATATCGCAAAAGATGCTGAGATTTTTTTTGTGTTGAAAGAAAATATCAGCAGAAAACTGCACTTTAAAATGTAACGATGATTCATTTTTTAGTGCTACCTTTTATATTCAATTCAATGTTCAATAAAAGAAAGTTGGAAATTTATTTCATTTGAAACAGATTCTAAACAAATATGACATTATGTTGATTGTGCCACTATGAATTGGCGCATATAAGACAATAAAGTGACCGTGTGCAATAATGCGTGAAATTATTTCATTTCATTTGTTTTAAATTCAACAAGCAAGTTGTATTTTAGCATAATACTGAAAGCAGCAGAAGTTAGCACACTTTAATATCTGTTTATTTATCGCAAGTAATATTGTTATCGCAATATTCAACAACGTTGTCGCATATCGCACATTTTCCTCATATCGTGCAGCCCTATTGTCTATCATACAGAACTCCCCAGAAATACTGTTGACTTCAATTTGACTAAATGTTTCTTTTGTAGATTTTGAAATGGAACTTCACCACCCCTCGAGATGAATATTTGGAGCAGCTGAAAACTCAGATGTCCACCTGCTTTGCCAAGTGGCTGCAGGATGAGCTCTTTCACTTTGACTTCCAGAGACACGTCAAGGCTATAGGAGTCATGATTGAGGTAGTGGTTGGTCTAAAACTCCAAATTGCGAATTAGGAGTAGGCTTGTTTCGTTATCAAAAAGTCTGATTGTGTGTTTTGGGTTTGACAGCGGTTGGAGAGTGAGAGCGACGCCACCATTGGCTGTCTGGACCTGATTCTGAAGTGGTTCACCCTGCGGTTCTTTGACACCAACACCACAGTCCTGATGAAGGTGCTGGAGTATCTAAAGCTCCTGTTTGCCATGCTGAACAGAGAGAACTACCATTTGACTGAGTACGAGGCCAACTCCTTTGTCCCCTACCTCATACTCAAGGTGAGTGCGCATTACACTCAGAATGATTTAAAAAAGACCACTGTAAAGTTTTTTTTTTTTTTTTTTTTTTTTTTTTTTAAGCTCACAGTTTCTCCTCTTATCTTCTTTAGGTTGGAGAGCCAAAGGATGTGGTTCGCAAAGATGTTCGGGCCATACTGACCATGCTGTGTAAGGTTTACCCAGCATCCAAGGTCTTCCCCTTCCTCATGGATGGAACCAAGTCCAAGAACTCGAAACAAAGAGCTGGTAGGTATCTACGGACCGCGAGCCAACTGCCATAAGCTGCACCAATCTCTGTCCAAACCGTATTGGAAGACAATTATTGTTGTGTTGGTGATAAACATTATTTCTGTGGTTTCATTCCCTTTCCTCAGAATGTCTGGAGGAGTTGGGTTGTTTGATAGAGGGCTATGGAATGAATGTATGTCAGCCGACTCCAGCTAAATCTCTGAAGGAGATTGCCATTCACATCGGTGACAGAGACACATCTGTCCGCAACGCTGCCCTGAACACTGTGGTGGCGGTCTACAACGTCTGTGGGGACCAAGTCTACAAACTAATAGGAAATGTAAGATAGAGATGATATCATTGTCATGCTTCGTAGGGTTTCCTAAGCCTAGACCCCCCCTCCCCCAAAACATATTCTTTAGAATTTTAACATTATTCCCCAACTTTTCTAGTTGTCGGAGAAAGACATGAGCATGCTGGAGGAGAGAATCAAGCGTTCAGCCAAGAAGACTATTGCAGCTCCTGCCAAGCCGAGTGCAACAGAGCGGTCTCAGAAAGAGCACCCAACTAACCCCAACGCCACATTCCTCCGCAAGCCTTTACAGGACGACCCCAACAAACTCAAGTAGGTCCCCTGTGACTCAGGGCTTCTGGGTATGTTAACTTTAGCTGAATGAAAAACTAGTGAGTAAGCCAATAATACTTGCTCACCACAAAATGAATCCTAGTGAAGAACTAAAATTCAGTGCATGAGCGATGCGTTAATTTCCAAAGAACATGGTTGAAAATATGTCAGTTGGATTCTAAATGGATACAATAGATCAACATAATTAATTCACTACACGAGGCAGGGTTTCAGTTATCCAGTAATTGCAGTTTCTTGACCAGGAACCTCTGTTGAAGTCCGACATCTTTACATCTTTGTTTGTTTTTAAAGATTTTTATTAAAAATAGTCCTATACCAAATATATTGAACTCAACTCGTTGAGTCATGGCGGTCTGCGGTAGGTTGGCTTGAAAAGACCCTGGCCGGGGTGAAGGTGGTTGCGGCTCTGGCCCTGAGATTTACAGCACCCCTCACCCTGGGCCTTGGAGCCTCCCGGGGCCGTGGACTTGGTGCGACCCCTCTCCCTGCGGTACTCATTATTTATAGTGTTATTATGCATGCAAGCCAATAATGGGACTTTTTTCATGTGGAGGATAACATAAGCAAAAGTAGCCTACTTTTTAATTTCGTAATGCTGCTTTAAGTTCTGGATCTTATTTACTTTTGTCACGTTTTTATTGTTGTTTTTTATTATTGTAAAAGATGGATGTTCTGTCAATCTATTTAGCCACATTTAAAGTGATAAAATCATTTCTCCAGTAAGTGCAAAGCAATCTTTCTAAACGGTCATCTGACCGGTTACAACTGTTGTCACAGTACCTTTTTTATAAAAGACATTTGCTCTTCTACACTCCTTTTTTTATGTTTATATTACAACATTCAATCATAATTAGGCATAATTAGGTTTTTAGACATTAATCAATACAAAAAGACTTCTTCAAAGTGAAAACACGTCTTTGTAAGCACATTGCCATCAGTTTTTGTAACCCATCAAGGCAGTTGTTGGATTGAACTGTCAACTTCCAACCAACATACACTGCACCAACTAGGTGGTTGAAGAAAACAACTTGGTCCACAGTCTGTTTTATTTTAAAAGACCAGTGTCTTACACTGCTGAGTACATTTTTCTTTTACAGGCAGAAGACCGTAGCATGCCTGCAAATTAAGTTAACTTTTTCCAAATGAAAAGTCTTGTTGTACTGTAGTGAGACATGGAAATGTCTTGAATGTACTTAAACACAACTTTTCCAGCAGTTTTTCATAAGCATGTTATCCATTGTATCAACAAACATAACATACTTCTATAGCTGAGGACTGTAGTTAGATTCATGCCATACATCTTTTGAATGTTTTGTGTTCTGCTTGCAACTAATCGGTCATTCTCTTCTTGTGTTTTGGTCATTGCATGTTGGGTTGCTCTCACAGATACTTATTTTAAGGAAAATTGGCACAAAAAAAACCTGTCCACTGTGTCTGTGAAACCAACCTCGGTGTGTATGCGTCCTTGGCTGGCTGGTGGGCCGGCTGCCAGTCTGTCTCTTAACCCGTTTCTTTCTTCCTGTGTGATTTCCTCTGCTCTCTGCTCTGCCTACCTTCTGTTCCGGAACAGATTAATGTATCGCACTTATAGGATGTGAGTACCTCTTCCGCCTCCTCGTCCCTCTTTTCTACGTGTTGTTATTGTTAAAACTCCCCTCTGAATGCAATCTAAAACTCATCATTCATAAGACTAATGAACAGACGTTTGCTGTGACATTTGAGTATTAGTCGTGCTTCTTCACATGGTTGGGAATAAGGATCAATTCTTGCTCCCCTCTGTCACATGGTAGGTAAAGCACCTGACTATTGTTCAAAATGTCCTGCTCTCACTTTTAAATGTGGTGCATTCGTCTTCCCCAGTCACTCCTTTTGTCTTACTTATGAATGTTGTGTATACTGTACCTGGAATCAAACTGTCCTCTGCTTAGTCTTATGCAATTTTGCCAGCTGCAAATACACGGAAAGTTTGTATTCTTAAAAAAAAAAAGTCTGCTGTTTTGACAGTTGCAAATACAACCTGTCACTGGCCACATATTTTTTTATTTATTTATTTTTTTTATACCCTTTTTTGTAATCAACAATTTAGGTTGGTTCTATGGTGGGAAATCTGTATTTACGAAACAAAAAGACATTGGTAATGAGCCTTTCCTATCAATCAAATATTCTTAGAAATCTCAGTAACCAATCGTGATGGGTCACTATGCACCTAGTCTATATCCTCGACATTCCACTTCTGGGATTGATCAGGTGCCGCAGGAAATTCCGCCGGATGCATGTATTTTGGCCGATGTCCATTTCCTTCCTTTGTTTTGGAATTTTAAACTGCGGTGGATTTATGAGAACTATGGTTGATAGGGGTGTGCAAAAAAATCGATTCACATTCATATCACGATTCAAGCTCTACCGATGAATCATCAAAATCGATTCATAGAATTCCAAAAATCGCTTATTTAAAAATATATATATATTGCATGGGAAAAGGAACTACATTTACATACCGTGAATCGGTTTTTTAATCGAGAATCTTTTTTGAATTGAAAGACGATTTTTGAATCAAATCTTGAGCCTAAAAATCAATATCGAAAATGTGACATTTTCTGAATCGTGCACCCCCTAATGGTTGACTGCTTCTCAGATCTCTGCAAGGTATATTGAGACAGCTAGGTAGACCATCTGTCCAATCTGAGTTTTCTCGGTTATGACTAAAACAACTTTTGAACGTACACGTTCCACCAAAACAAGTTCCTTCCCGACGCTATTTTACAGCGGCTCCGTGCAGAGTTGAGCGCTGCCCATGATGATTGTGATTGGTTTAAACGAATGCCAATAAAGCAGAGCACGTTTTTCTCCAATCCCGGAATGCGGTGTGGACTAGCCAGACCCTCCTCCGCTCCGCAACTGTGGATGGTCTGATAAAGCAAGACTACTATGCACCCAACTAGATTCACAGCGAGGCATATACATAGCCTTTGGTCCATCTAAAAACATAGCATTTTATTTATTTATTATGTGGTTTTTTTCTTCCAAGTTAAGTCCTTTTTAGTAGAGATGTGCAGGTAGGGCTGGGCAATATGGAGAAAATCAAATGTCCCATTATTTTTAACAAATATCTTGATTTTGATATTGTAGGGTTGACTATGATTTTTGATAATCATCAATAATGTGGATATAATGACTAAGTTGGTAAAGGCAAATAATAGAACCGTTTGGGAAGTTCAGAAAATTACATCCCTTTCATAAATGCTACAACTGTAATGCAGCCTCTAAAACCAGGAAAATATAACCCTTACGGTATGCCACAGCACAATACTATGATATCCAAAATCTAAGACGATATCTAGTCTCATGTCAAGATATCAATATGTTGATATATTGCCCAGCCTTATGTACAGGTATACCTGTCTTACTATACTGTAGTGAAACATTCTAATAGTAACCCCACCTCCAACTACTTCTATTACTGTCATTACCGTGATTCTCCAGCCTTCTTTTTCAGCAGTTTTACTTTGATTAGCCTTAACGGAGCACCTTTTTACAAATCAAACGGAGACTGTGTCGCTGCAGGGCCAGAAAACCAGGCTCATTGTCTGTCTGGCTCTAGCAACTTTGGCCATGACTCACTATGCTAACATTAGCTAGTTAACCTACTGAAGCGTGGCTAGTTTATGGGTGTCACTGTCAACATTCAGTGAGAGCAAGCATGCATTTGACATGACTAGGACTGGCCGGATATCCCTCATCTTCCGCTTTCTTTGTGTTGGCATTCTAAACTCTGGTCAATTCGGGGAAACCTCCTCCGAGCTAGAACAGACAATCAAATTATATTTATCTTTTTTTTTTTTTTGTTGAGCAAAATTCTCATCACACACTCGACAGCCATTTTAATTCCAGAGCTCACCTCTCTACGTGCATGTGTTCCACCAGAACAAGTTCCTTCCCGAGGCTATTTTGCAGAGTCACCATACCTGCATCTGGTACTTTGTCATCACACACAAGATGATTGTGATTGGTTTAAAGAAATGCCAATAAATAATTTTTTCATCCCGGAATGCTGTGTGGACTAGCCAGACCCTCCTCCCCAGCGCTGTGGAGGTCTGGCATGGAGAGACTAATGCATTGCCAATGCCACTATCAGCATATGGTTGTTATACGTTCTGTCCACTAGAGGGATTTCCAACATTAGCCTAAAAGGCTCAACTACATCATGGTGCATTGCAATTCCAGCACACCGCTTTGTTCACATTTATTTTGAAACCACGAGCACACCGCAACAAACCCAAATCAACAAAGAACCCTGTTATGAAACATTATCTAACAAGTGTAGGTTAAAAGTGCATTGTTAGCACACTGATGGCATGTTTGAAAGAACAACCAACACGATATATATCATAAACTGAGTAACATTAGTGTTAGCCACTATGCTAACAGCATTGATAGCTTTGCCTGTGACTACTTTTTTAGCGAGTTATTGGCAAACTATTTCTTGAAGATTGTCTCATAAATGACAATAAAGCTATTAGAAGTTTATAACCCCCTTTACCATTAGCTGTCACCATGAAGCTCCCAGTTGAGCTCTTATAACTCACCATCCAGTTAAAAAACAAGAACTGACTAATTAATTAATGATAACATAATTAACGTTTTCATATTTTTATTTATTTTTAATAACTCACCGATTTCAAATTATATTCAGGCTTAAAGTTCTGCATGGGGGGCGCCTGAGTAGCTCACCTGGTTGAGCGTGCGCCTCATGTACAGAGGCTCAGTCCTTAGCTCAGTGGCCGTGGGTTCGATTCCACCCCCATGTCATTCCCCCTCTCTCTTCCCCTTTCCCATCTTCAGCTGTCCTAATGTAATAAAAGCCTAAAATGCCCCCAAAAAATAATGTTGAAAAAAAGTTCTGCATGGTTGATCCTGACGCAGAGGGGACTTGTTGTATAGCGAGCTGCCCGGGCAGCTGGCAGGAAGGAGCTCCTGTAGCGATCCTTGTCACAGCGGAGCTGGATTAGTCTCTGACTGAAAGTGCTGTGTGACAAGCAGGTCTCTAAGAGGATGTGTGGTGTTTTTTCTGTGATGCACAACCATTTGTACAGCATCGTCTTCTCCACCACCAACTCAAATGAACTTCAAAGACTGTGCATGCGTGGCATTGCAGTGTTACTGAATACCAAATAATTTTGTGCTATAATCAGTCTGACAGTTGTATACAATATGACTGATAAGGTAGACTGTTCCATGCAGCTAAAAGAGAAGAAAGGGGCAGAAAAACAGCAACGTGGCGGCTTCCTTTGCCATTCCTTTCCTTCCTTTGTCAGTGGGATATTGAGAGCGACATAGAGCTGGTAGTCCGAGCTAACCAGTCATGAACAGCTACTGTTAGACTCTCTGTGTTTCTGCTGGAAGGACAGAGCATCTGGTAGAGCTTTGAAAGTCCCTAGTTTGTATTTCCCTTTTTAGAGAAAGTGTGTGTATACAGTATGTAGATATATATGTATATGTTAACACCTCCAGAGTCCTGGCAACCACGTCATGGTTGGGGAGGGGCGAGAGAATTTGCCTGAACTTTTAATTTAATTGTGTAATTTATAATCTCAAAAAGCTTGTGTTATGTTAAATCTTGCTTTTTTAGAGTTTCCCCCTCCTTTCTAAAGGATACAACTGCTTAATGTTGGTTTCAGATCAGTGCTGATCAGCTCCAGTCCTAACAGTCCAACTATAATTTGGATAGGTCAGGCTATTCATTCAAACATATATTTTCATCCAAATGTTTGACTATTTTGAAGTTGTTTTAATTGTATAATGATGGGGGGGGTTTACCTAAAAAGGGGAAATCGTGCTTTTTAACAATTTAATTGTTTATAAAAGGGTTATGTCATGTTAAAGTCACTGATTGTAAGTCAAACATTTTTATTCTCCTTATTGACCTGAATACATCCACATTAGACTTAACTGGATACATCCAAATACTGTCATGGATTCTCAAAGTAATAACAAGTCAGTCAGGACTGGAACTAAAAGGCACTGATCGATAATACACTGGACTAAATATACTGTCCTGTCCACTCCCCAGCCAAGCCCGTCAGAACGCCCAGCACAGCGAGTCCTCCCACCCGTCCATCCCCAAGGAGTTTCAGCTGGACCTGGACATGATTGAAATGGACCAGAACAGAGTGTGTGAGCTGCCGGACCTCGTCCAACACAAGCTGGACGAACTGCTGGAGCCCATCATGATCCCTGAACCCAAGTAAACACACGCCGAACCACAACCAGACTAACAAAATCCAGCACACACTGAAGCATTTGCCTTGTGTAGAATTGCGTTGTGTTGATTGACCAATGAAGCATCTTTCTTTCTTGCGTATGCAGTCGAAGATAGAAAGTTAAACAAAAAAGACAAGCAGCATTAATCACTAAAGGAAATGTCTGTTTTTGTGTTCAAAGGATGCGTGCAATCTCTCCACACTTTGATGACCTCCACAACAGCACGTCCTCCACCATCAACTTTGTCATCTCTCAGGTGGCTAGTGGTGACATTAACAACAGTATACAGGCACTGGCACAGGTATGAAAACGTGACCACAACGAGTGCATCTGTGACATCACTGATGAAGGGTTGGATTTGCGTTAACTGCTCGCTGCCGTTATGGCGGTTGCTAGAGCTAGTTCCCCTGAACACACTGTAAAAAAACGCGGTCTCTGAAGACAGCTCAGGCTCCACAAACGGCAACAAAAACAAACTGCACCAACCTGGGGCAGCTAGCGGATAGTGAGGAGATGTTTGCTGTTTGTGTGACAAAAAATGTCGTAGCCTAAAAAACGTGTCCCATCACTTAGAGCACCTTTGAGATATGTTTGAGGTCATTTAGAAACTGTGACTCTAAACTTTATTACCTGAGAGCAGAGCACTGACAAGATTATTTTCCAAATGTAAAATGCCTCTCGTGAATTTTTTGTTCAAGCACTTCATGTTTAAAAACTTAAGAAAATGTAAAATTATAGTGTGGTTAAAACTTAATACATGATTTACTGCTAATATGTGAGAAATGTACACAACGTTACTTGTTAACAGTAATTCAGTATAACTACGGACTTGAGGACACGGAAGTTGTCTGTTGTCTTCTCGCTAGCTTGAGTGTTGAGATGAATGTAAAAAAAAAATGCAAAAAATGTCCGTCATGTTCAAGTTTGTTCACTTTCTTTTTTTTTAAAACTGCAGCCTATAGAGCAGTAAAATGTTCACAGTTAAAGACGAGCGCTTTTGGTCGTCATTCGGAGCCACTATGCTACAATGCCCAACCCTGTACATATCTTGGTCACAATTCTTTGATAACCACATTTAATTGATACTTAATAGTTTTCTTTCTTTTAACTTCCAATTATCTGTTTGTTGGTCTCAAATATCCAGTATTGTTGGGCCCTTATCAGTAGGGTTGGGTACCGAACTCTGTACTTTTTAGGGTACTGACCGAATTACCGCGATGCTATCAAGGACAAAATTTGGCACAATCGGTGCCAAATTTTGGTACCTGAGAAGAGCGTAAGCGCAAGCTTCTCTGTCTTCTCTGCCTTTTTGACAGAGAGCGGGCCTCAGCTCCGACACACAGGGTGTGATGGGTCTTTAGCAGTAGAAAGGTGAAGTCAAAGTATCCCGGTTATATGGGTGCTGCCATCTTGTAATTTTGGAGCCAGAGTCTGCACAGTAGTGATCGGTTAGTGGAGGTGCGGTATCAAAGTCCTGCCCATACACCCGCCCCACCAATCGCTAGTCAATCATGACATTTTGCCCCATTTTTATAGCATCAAATAACTAATAAAAACCAAAACTCAGAAACTTGAATATGTGAACTTGAAAGCTTGATATTAAAGCACTTGAACAAACATCAGATAAGGAATACCTAAAATGACAGAAACCATCTTGGGTAAAATTTTATTTGAAGTGTACTTTTTTAGTCCCATCCGCTAACATTGAGGTGCGTGGTATATATGACCTATACTGCAGCCATATACTCTTACCAGAGGTGACAGGACTAAGACTAAATTAAAAAAGTAGCTGACAAAATTAAGAGAGAAAACATTTTGACTAAAGGTTGACTAAAATGCAATGCCTTTTCGTTGACTAAAACTGGACTGAAACTATAAAGGATAAAAACGACTAAAATGCAGTTAAGCAGGCCGGACAGCTAAAGAATGAGCTGACACTCACGATAAAGCTCCGTAAAGCCAAGGGGAGCATCAGAATGATAACTGTCTGTATGTTCATCACTACAAGTGACCATGTTCTTATTGTCACATTATTATATAAATATGTTAAATATAAAAATATCCATATATCGCTTCTTTGAGGTGAGATCAAAGTGTGTGTTTTTGTCCCCGCAGATCGACGAGGTGTTGCGGCAGGAGGACAAAGCAGAAGTCATGTCTGGACACATCGATCAGTTTCTCATCGCTACCTTTATGCAGCTGAGGCTCATCTACAGCACGCACATGGCTGACGACCGGCTGGACAAGAGAGACATCATCAAACTATACAGCTGCATCATAGGAAACATGCTATCTGTGAGTCACTGCCTGCCGCTACTCTGCTACATACGCTAACGTGATATGTCGGTAACGGCAATAAAATGACGCCAGCGCGGCTGTAGTTTCCAGAGCGAGTGCTCCGCAAACTGTCGCAGCGCGTGGTCACGCACCTCTGAATCATTTTTGGAACTACGCGCGCTGCGCTTTCAATTCAACACGGTCGGCTGGGAAGAGCAGGTTTGTCTGTCCAAACATCTGTATGATTCTTCATGTACCAGGTGACTGCGGGGTCTTGAAATGTCTAAAATTTCAAAATTCTAATTTAAGGCCTTAAAAAGTCTTAAATTTAGTGGAGTATTGTGTAAATCATTTTAAAATGGTCGTAATTTTCTACTTCTATGCAACGCTACCTCTAATGCTCATTGACATGCTGCCGCAGCGCATTACGACTACAAATGAGACCAACATGCAACTTATATTGCGGCCAATCAGCTTTCGTGTTATTATTGCGAGACTCTTTCGGATTGTACCACAGACATAAAACAGATTTTATCCTTCAGCTATGGGGAAGTGCAAGTTAAGCGATACTGGGCTGGAAGAAAAGACAAAAAAAAAAACATTTCAGACAATGATGAGACACTAACGTCTTTCCTCCTCCCTTTCTATTAGTTGTTCTCTATGGAGTCCTTGGCCAGAGAGGCATCTATGGGCGTGTTGAAGGACCTAATGCACGGTTTGATAACACTGATGCTGGATGCCAGAGTGGAGGACATAGAAGATGGACAGCAGGTCATCAGATCCGTCAACATGCTGGTAACCAGAGTGCTGGAGAAGTCTGACCAGACCAACGTGATCAGGTTAGTTCACATCGAAATCACGTTACCTATTCCAAAAGGCCAGTACTGTATTTCATGTATTTATTCAATACTGCTGGATCTGTAGGACACCTTTAACCCAGTTGACTCTGACATAATGATTGGATTTCACACAAATATGTATATTGAAGAAAGAATTGGCTCTGCAAATGTTTAAGTAAGTCTTTAAATCCTGCATCGTTACTAACAGGCAGGCGCATTGCTTCATATCTTGGCATATCTCACCTGTGTCTCATCACTGTTTATTGCGTTACCCGTGTGCATGTGTGCCCTCGTGTGTGCGCACGCTAAACTAAACCTGGACCCAATCATAGAAGAAGAGAAAAAATAATCTTTTTTTCGCCACTAGAGGTCAGAAAAGCCACTGGTAGCCTTAAATTTCTAAAACAGCGGCTTTTATTTACCACAACTTCTGAGAGACCCAGGCCTGTATTTGAATTGGGCTTAATATAGAGAGAGGCCTTTTTAATCCTTCTTCTTTTTGTAAATAGTTTATGTAGTTTGATGTAGCAACCCTGTTCATGAGCCCTGCACAGGCTGTCTCTTTTCACCACTGTCCCGAAAAACAAATTTAAACTATCCCAAAGTGTATGTAAACCGTCCCAAAATCAAGGTCTTGTTTCTTTACTTTATTATCATCAAA